>NW_024538057.1:0-14570 GCF_016628075.1 Suillus paluster
AACATCAAGCATCCTGGGAGTGAAGAGGAGTTGGAAGTGCAAGTGCCAGGGACACGCAAAACGAAGGGGAGGAAAGTAATCCCAGTGAAGACGCCAGTGAGAAATGTGATTGAAACAGCAGGCCTTATTGATGAATCAAAAGAGGCACATGATTATGATAACCAAGTGTCTGATGTGTAAGGTGTTTATTTTTTACCTTAACCATGAAGCTCTATCTGACTGAAACAACTCTTTTTTTTCATCTCATGGTCCGTGATATTGATGCTGATAGCCTCCATACCAGCTCCTAAAAAAATTCCAACTGTCTGGGCATATCCCGGTCTGGCGATCAAATGTTCCCCCGCTGGCGGTTTCAAAGCCATCCTCCAAGGCCAGACATTCTGCAAGTGTCTTCCATCCAGGAGTCTGCCTATCTCTATTGCTTCTGCTCCCTCCTCTACGCTCACCAGGGGAACCACTATCAGTAGCAGCAGTGCCCCACTCTATGTCCATCAGTAGCAATTTTGATGCTGGGGCTGACAAATTGACAGGTCTTGCTATTTCTACCCTGTTTGATGACAATGATTTAGACGAATCAGTCGAGCACTCTCAAGCTCTTTGTTGAATGTCAAAATTGAAGGCTACTCAGGTGACTTCATCTATATCTTATTTTTAATGTGTTAATCATATTTGCAGGGCATCAAGATTTCTCCCAATGTCCCTGGCACTGCAGTGCCCACAAACTTAGCCCAACACAATGCCAATCTGGCACCCAAGCAGCTTGACGTGATCAAACCTGACATTGCCAATGATGGTACCTTCATGATTTCAAACAATGCTTTTGAAATGGACACCGAGGCACCTGCACAGGCTCCCCTAGCTCCCCTGATTTACTATGAATCCAACTCGGATACAGATTCTGATCTCGAACCTCCTCCTTCTGCACAGGTTCCCCAAAGGATATTATGATGCTGACCCATGGCCTCCACCTCTTGCCCAAGCCCACACATCCCACCCTACCATTCCAGCAACACATGTAAAGCGGAAATTCACAGATATTGAGGACACAGATATTGAGGACAACCTGCTTGAGGACGACCCTATGATCGAGGGATGACCTTGTCCATTGAGGATGACTTGCTCTCCTCATCCAAAGTTGAATTTTTTGGTCACCACAAGAAGACCATGGTCAAGACTGAAACCCAAACCTGTGTCCTTGCGGGTAACGTCTGGGGTAGTATCCTTTGGTTGCTAATATTAAAGTTTACTGACTACAAAATATGTAGACTGGTGTCGGTGTCAATTACAAAGCCCCCATGGCAAAGAGGCCAAAGCCCTCCATTAAAAACACTCAGAGTGTTTCCAGTATCGCAACCACAAAAATACCTGATCCCACAAACCCTGAAGAGGTTATAGTGGAGATTCTCCCTGCTCTCATTACAGGATCACACACCTTCCTGGAGATTCTTGGCACCTGTGACTCCCACGTAAGTACTGTAATTAGTAGTGATAGACCGGGCCCTCCGCACCTCTAGTAGTACCGGATATAGTGAACCAGGGCTTGGTTCAATAATTGTTCAATATATATTCCCAGGGACTTGCAGTTTCTTTGCCCAGCAGCGTGTGGTAACGTAGCTGTGGCTTATAATTAGAGATACCGCCGGGTAACAACATCCATTCCTGATGCCGGCAATGTCCGCCCTTTGTGCTCGCTGTGTGCAACAGCGAGCACATTGTTCTCACTCATACCTGGGTCAATTTGCGGTGCGTTTTTTGTACTATGGAGGGTATAGTAGATAGAGTAAGTTAATGTCATTGCAGGGATACGAGCTTGCAAGAACAAGGGCTACAAACATACTAATTGAGGGTACCTACAAGTGATGTGAAGCAAAATGTAGTACTATAGGGAAGCATCAGGTGGGGTGAGAGGAGCTTACTACTAATCCAGGTCTTCTCCATTGACAGAAACCTCTTCATTGCTGCTCTCGATAATCTCGCGACTCTTTGGTTCCGGACGTGACACTTTTCCTGTCTTGTTGGACCTCCTCAACTTCTTCACAGGACGCTCACCTTCAGTGTCCTCTCGCTGCGTGTTCTTGCATTTGCGAGACTTCCCCGAGTCGGAGTGCTTCTTGTGAGGTTTGCCAACCATTTCTCCTGCTGCCCGACGTCGCTCAAGATCCTCCTTATACTTTTCGAGCTCGGTCTTTGTCAATCTCTTCCAAGCGCAGGTCCCGGCCTTAAGAGCATCACGCAACTCCTGTATTTCGCAGACAGTATGGATATTCCAGGGCGACATGAAAGGAATAGTTGCAGGCCAGCCATCAAGGACTATACTGTAGGATAGGACAATTGATTTGATGTAGTTTGGGTAATTCATGCTGATGTTGTCCTTGCCCGTCATTTGGCCTGCCATGGTACATGAGTTGAAGCATGCAATATAAAAAAAACATATGTAACGTACGTAGACCGCTGAGGATGAGTCGTCCAACTTGCTTCTGCATGTTTTCGAGGCTGTCATGCTCTACAATATATGTGAAGGTGAATCAACAATGATATACAGTTTGAGACAAGTGGTCCGAACGTACTTTTGCCCTGGCTACACGCCCATTGTTCAAACTTGCACGCAACATCATTCAACATGAGGTCCAAGACATCTTCCCAAAAGTCTGCGGCATCATCTGTCGCATACCATGTTGCTGGTGTCTGATTGTTTACGTGCCCTCCTGCAATAAAGAATGTGGCATAGGTGCCACATCGCTCGCATAACCCATCAAGCTAAGCAACAGTTAGCAAAAAATTGACATCAAAGTCAAAATGTACCTCTCGTCAATTCTGTCAGTAGTAGCATTAACATCTCGTGCTGCAGCTATGTTATTGCTGCGCAAACCACCGGTTTTGAGCGACCGATGCTCCTGGAGCTGAGCTATATATTCTTTGATCTCTCTGTCAGTCAAATTCTCCTTCTGCATGGATGGATCGGATGTCACCATCTGGTGAATCTCCTGTATCTTCAACTTGCTTCCAACCGGACGAGCTGAATGACTGTCAGTGAGAGTTAATAGTTCCGACACACAAAAAAAACCTCCATTGACCTCCTGGTTCTTAGCATGAACCAGTGCGTTGAAGAGTTGAGGTCCGCGGGACTTCTTGTAGTGTGTGTGGTAGGTGATCAGTTTCTTGATGTGGGCCTCAGTAATGCTGTGCAATGGGCCAATATCCTTCATTTTTTTTGTCCTGGTTGTCAAGGAAACTGCTGATGGTGTCATCAAGTGCCTTCTCACTTTTTTTCCATTGGGCTGCCTTGAGGGCACGTGAGGCTTTTTCTGCCTGTGTCAAAGGTGCACCCTTGAGATGGGTAGGGATAACTGGATGACCGGGGTTGTGCGCAGCCCAAGTCGAGTCGTTGCCTCACTTATGGAGCTGCAGGTCCATGTTTTGAATGCCTTCCTGGGCATCGTCAGGAGAGGTGACTTGCGAGTGGGAGGTATCACGATCTGAAGGTAGAGCTGCTGAATCATGCGCTGGAAGGGAGGGAGGGCCATCTGCAGGTGCAAACGTGAATGGAGAAGGGTTGCTCCATGCTGAATTGATGGAATCGTGTGCTGGAAGGGAGGGAGTGTCACTTGTAGGTGGGAACGTGAATGCTGGAAGCGAGGGCGCTGGAAAGGAGGGAGTGTCACTTGTAGGTGGGAATGTGAACGCTGGAAGCGAGGGCACTGGAAAGGAGGGAGTGTCACTTGTAGGTGGGAACGTGAATAGAGAAGGGTTGCTCCAATCCACAGACAAGAACCGGGGTCGAGGGGGAAGAATGGAGCAGAGTTGCTGCGATTATTGATATTTGCCTCCCATGAATAGATATCTTCAGTTCCTGGTCCAGGAGGGAAAGATTGCACATCCACTGTCTGAGCAGGTGGGAGAAGCGAAGCCTGAGGCTCATTCATGGCTGAAGATGGCCAGGTGGAAGTCTGATGAGTCGCTGAAAAAAAATCAATTCCAGTGAACAGTGTGAGCTTGTGTGCAATGCAAATCACCTGTAGATGCTTTCAATTGATCAGAGCTGTACGGACAGAGGGTAGTATCCATGTTGGGTCTTGAGTGTGGTGGTAAGTAAACCAAACGTTCATAGCATGTCGGATCAACTGGATGTGTTGCGTCTGTCACACTGCATTTTTCGAATGTTGCGTCTGTCACATCGCATTGTTCAGGAGATCTGGATACACAGTCACAGGTGATTTTCGCAATAAATGAATATTGTACATCAATTGTACATACCATGCATCAAATACCTGCCAGATCACATGCCATTGTACTGGTGTGAAGTCCCCCTGTTTCACATTTGACTACGGCACTCACCAGAAGCATTTGTCCAATAGCTGATATCTTCCATGGTGTCTTGCGCAAGACTGAATTAACACGCGCGAGTTAAGTATATAAGCGGAATGATCATGATATAACAATCACACTTACATTGCTGCGCTGGCTCTCCACAGCCCATTTCAATCAGATGCATCGTGACCTGAAGTCCCCATGTCTCACATTTGACCATGGCAGCACCAGAAGCATTTGACCGATACCTAAGTGTTTGAGTTAAGTTGTGAAGAAAAATACAACAATAACTTACCTTGTTGTGATGGCTCTCCGCAGCCCACCTGCACTAGATGCATCATAAATTGTAGAACCTAAATTGTAACTTGTGAGATGTTGTAGTTTGTAAACAAAAATCACCCTACTCGCACCTTGTGGACTTGTTATCACGAAAACACATGTCCAAGTCATGTCCGAGGCAGTTGGCAGTTTGGGGACACTGTGCAAGTACTCGATCGTTATCAGTGTGCACTTACACCTCACCAATCATATGTTGCATCTCTAGTAGAACTGGTGTGTGGCCTTTAGACCTACAGATGCTGATGAGTTTGACCTACCAGATGAAAATAGGTATTGGTGTTGTAGCACGTGGGGCCTAGACAACTTTGCTTCCGTGACACATTACATCAATACAGGAATTTGCCGTGTCCTGCTTTGTCAGCATCGGCATTCAACACTTCAATGGCCGGCGACATCCGTCTTTGGCATATAACTCATCAGAATCGACACTCAGAGTCGCAAGCAAAGTAAGCATCAATCTCATTTGAAGAGAACCGTCATACGATCTCATTTGAAGAGAACCGTCATATACTGATTGATGTTAAGACTAGATGCATCGAGGGCAACGCCAGCATGCTGCAACTCAGCACTGGATGTCTAAACCTGTGTGAGTGACAAATTCGTATTCCAGTGAAGGTGATCTGGCTGACTTTTTGCTTCTTACAGGGTTCGTGAAACTCAAAATGAGAAAGCTCATGCTCGTATGGCAAGGTAAGTTTGTTTCTCATATTCAACTCATAGCTGACATCTCATATTCACTCATAGGCTCCGCGCAGTGTACATTCTGATGAGAATGATCAGCGACAGCACAGTGCGCTTATGTTTTGCAGGAGAAAGGAGTCACGATTGAGCAAGAGTCAGCCTACGGGCTCAGACGACGGCGGTTTGAGTGTGAGTCAGCCTGCGGGCTCAGACAACGGTAAGCATTTAGTATTCTCTTGAATGGCATCTCTGATTTTTTATCAAGAGTCCCTGTGAGCTCAAACCATTCTGTGTCCGCCAGATCTTGAGGCCAAAAGTATGGCCGAAATGCGCCTGTTGATTTGTCAGTGGCAATATTGTTGGGGCCCCAACAATCTTTGGGAAAAGATGTTCAATGAGAAACTGCAGTCTGTGCAAGATCGGGGGAGTGGATAAGTGAACGACTTTTTCAGCCAGTGCAAGGCACACACTACTGACAGTCAACAACTTCTCAATGAATTGAAGCGCATCGCTTATAGCCCGTGTAACGGGAGACTGGCGAGGGACAAGTGCATTCAATTGCATGATCTTTTGTCAGTGATGTTGTCAGAAGTGAGGTTTTTTTGAGGTAAAACTTGACGAGTATGCCCCAGCTGTACCATTATCTAGAACATTATCTACACGATACTATGAACAAGCGTAATATAATGTGATTTTCCAATCTTTTGCACGTCTTTCATCCCAATCAATGTGACATCCTGCAAGGTTGACCGAAAATCAATAGCGAACATAGCGAACAACATAGCAAACATTGTGGGGAATTCCCCCACTGTAGGTGTAAAACCCCGTCCTTTCCGCATCGTCTCACATCAGTTCCGCGTATTCCGCACATTCCACGTATCTCGCGCATCGTCCGATGGGTTCCGCATTCCCATGCATCCTTCGGAACCCGCCCGCACTATCCGATATTCCCGCGCATCATCAGACAACTTTTGCATGTCCTGTCCCCATCCTTCCAGGTCCATTGGTACACTGTATCCCTCTTCCCACTGTTCCTAATGTTATCCGGATCAAACTGACATATGCCCTTATGGCACGGACCCCTATTCCGGAGTATTGCGCCCATGTGCACTGCCTGCCTTCACTTCCGCTTCCTGAGAGACTTACTACCTGTACCTCAGTGTTCCTTAAAATAATCTTCCCTTTAAGTAGTGGTACTCAGGGCTTGGGGGTAATTTTATTGAATCCCATCTTTACCTTCCCACTTTCCCTTCACCTTACTAGAGGACCGCTTTGACTTATGCCCACTATCAATCTAACCTTGTGATATACTTCCTTCGACTTCGCCTGCGAGTTCCGACAAATCAGTACGTTCCGTGCTTTATCCATTTGAGTTCTGTTTCATTCCTTTCCATTCCGCTTGAGTTCCGCTCGGGTTCTGCTTGTTCCGTGCGAGTTCTGCTTGTTCCGTGCGAGTTCTGCTTGTTCTGCTTGTTCCGCATTTTAGCAGATCCTCATCCTACCTGCGGGAGGGTTGATTAGGGTCATTTAGACAGAGACTAGTACTCCCCAGTAGCAATCCCCTTTAGGGTCGAACGTGCTTGCTCTCAAGTGAGGCAGTAGGCAGCAAAGACCCAACTGTGTAGTAGATCGATTTCTCTCTGCTGCACTTGTTGTACCCACAACGTGTTCGCTATTAAAATGTCTTGCCCTCGGTTTCAATTATCAGAGTGATTTATGGTCCAAAAATGCTTGGAAGTTATAAGAATGACCTGTCTCTTGGATTTCATTGATGTCCGAAAGGTTAGCATTTGTTGTGCGAACAGCATATTGAGAGTTCTTGTTGGACAGCTCAGTTTGCATAAGTTAACAAAATCTCATTCAAGGTTGTCTGCATGTGCTGCCGCACCACACGAAATAGCCTTGTGTTATCTCCTGCCTCTCACCATTCCATTGCCACAACAGCATTATCGTGAATATCAATGGTGTACTTAAATTTCTATTCTTCAAATGTGGGTACACTCGTAATATATCATTCTAAGCTGTAAGTACTATGTTTCCTCCACACTCAAACTTGATGCACACCAGGAGTCCCAAACATCCTCTAATGCGCAACATAAATGTATGTACTCAGTTAGACCTGACTCATGTACTCAGATAAGTCTTCAAGATAAGACCAAAGATCCTCAGAGTTGGTAGATGAGGCTGTAGTGGTCGGACTAGGAGGTGGAGTAGGGTGTATGATTCCAACTGGCCAGAACGGTCCTCCAACAGTGGGAACTGCACGGAGCAGTCCCGTATTGTAGTGGCTCATGTACAACTCCAACGCGTCAGCCCAATGATCATATCTGGTGTGAGATGCGCTGCTGATTCCATCAACGCGTACTTTGGTATCAAGCCTAACAAATCAATTGTGAGCAACAGCATTAAAACGTGATCAAAACATACCAGCAAAAAAAAAATACCGACTTCCTGACCAACAGTTACCACATAGTATCCTTGAACTTGAGTGCCAGCAGGCAGATACAGCTCATCAGGATGGGGTGTGCGCAAGGCTACAGTTGCTTGTTGAGTGGTACTGAATTGCGCAGTATCCGACTCTGCAGCTGATCGGTGATCACGATGCTTTGGCTCTGGTACATCTGAACAAGTATGTGACAGTGTGGAGTGTGTTGGAGAGGGTGATCGTGGTGCATGGCGTGAATGAGAAGGCGATCGTGGTGTGTGGTGTGGATCCCCAATTTTGAAAGTGACTGATTCCTCAACTGTCTTCTTTGAGTACGTCACGGAGTCAAAGCTTATATCTGACAATGGGTGAGAGATACAGCAAGACTCGGATACTGTGAAGTGAGCAAACAAAACGAACCTGAAATCTTCATTGTGCTCAGAAAATCTTCAAGTCCACCACCACTGGTATTATTGCTTGCCGTGGAGCGGGAAGACTTAGTAGAGGTCGCTGTTGAATGGCGGGACCTCATGTCTTTGAGTGAGGAAGTCACTGGCAAATGTGTAACAAGTGTTCTATCATATGTCACGTGAGTAAAGACTTACCGTGACATTGTCTACACAAACATTGTTGATTGGTCAAGACCAAAGACATTGATGGCCCCAAGATCTTCAAGACTGCACAATCGGACTGGACTATCCAGCCAAAAGGTCCGGCAGCTGGGTTCAACATGCGATCGGAATGGTCGTCGGTTGGCAACTAACACTCTTGCAGGTCCTAAAGCCCTCTTGCAATGTGCTGCTCATGCACAGGCTCGCAAGATTGAACATCTGGAAGGTGAGCAATTTGAATTCTTGGAATTCTTGAAAAACTCACAACCTTTTACTAGCAATGACTTTAGAACAACACCAGGCATTACAAGCCTTGGTTGAGCGTCATGATGGTGCCAACGATGACACGAGTATGGACTTTTCATCGGATTTCAATGAGATCTTGTGAGGAGATCAGCAACTCGAAATCAGTCACAGTGGGAGAGAGTTGGAAGACCTTGCTCAGGAGATAATGGGCGACTTCTGGAAAGGGTGAGTCCATTATTCTATGTTCCTTCTTGAACTTACCTTGGCTGTAACCATGCAGGACCACACCCAAGGGCCATGGTCCACGATGAAATGATCATCGCACACGCCGTGATCCAGTCCAACGCCGTGTAGACGCATTTGATGCCCAGCTTCCGGCAATTACGGAAGCTTACCTTGAATGGAGTTTGCAGCGTGTTTGAAGTGGGACAAGACCTGGCTTTTTCCATCAAATGGCAAAGGATGCTCTCACTGAGGTAGGAGCAGACTCAGGATCATGGACTGCGACTATCGTTGATTTATTTTGTGAGTCGCTCATTTGTTTTGTCAGCTGTGAGCATCTCATGGCATTGTGATAGGCGCTGAGAAGGTAACTCTCACCCTCAACGCCACCGACTCCTTTATTGCTTCTGCCCTCGTTCATCAGGGTGTAATCCCTTGTTCTCCGATCTCTCCATCTGTTGCTGTGACAGTGGATGCCCTTGAGTTCTACCGAATCGCACATCTATGTGACCCACATTTCTCGATACAAGCATTTGCCAAGACTCTGTGTGATTTGCACGCAGTACATTTTCGGCCCTCTGTCTCACTAATTATTGACAAGACTTAAGGTTGAATATTGTCGCTACCTCTCACGTCAACTGACCATAGCATTTGATCTATATCTACAGGTCCGCTCAAGTGTTGATGCACTCGTGGCTGAAGTCCTTAATCGCAACACGCCCAATTGGCGCCTCAAGCATGCATGTCCATCATGCACTTATACATTGGCGGACGAAGAACAACTCACATTCAAGCTCCTGTACACCATGGATAGCAATGACTCGTTGAAGCACATTCTTCGGCGAACACTTGGTGTAGATGATGAGGACACTCAGTCATCTGAACTCCACACAATGCAACAAGTCCGAGGTGACCGATATCTCCCTCGCAACTATGTCAACAGTTGGGGAAATGGTCGTCAAGAAGAGGCAAACACTACTATAGGCACTGATGACACAGTGCGTGCCACGTGGAGTACTTTTTTTCATTCAATGCTTATGTTGTAACATCAGGAGAATCCATGTGCAGGGTGATGGAAAAACATGGATGACGAAAAGACTAAATGTATGTGGGGAGTGTATGATGAAACAGGTATATTTATTGCCGTCTGCCGCCATGGCTTTAGTCTGGTGATGGCTGATATGGTACAGAGCGGGGAATTGTGAGTTGCATCTTCTCCGATGTTCAATCATTAACTAACGGCTTCAATCATCTCTTATGTCAGGGCAAAATATCCACTTGCTGTGGTTTCGAAGCTTCTCGACACATTTGGTAGTGACCTCAGTGGTGGATACGACATCGGATGTCAATTCAAGACAACACTCGACAACAGTTCATTGGGTACCTGTGCATGATCCCTCAACTACACATCACTGGTCGGTGCTTTTCATGGGCACACTCACAAACGGCTTTGTCAGTTCGACCACCTCGCAACGTATGTTTCTGGTCTAGGGCTTGAAGACTTGGAGACATGCAAACGTACCTTTTCGAAGTCAAATGCATTAGCGTCGACAATGCGCTATGCCAGCATCTTCCACCGTCAGCAAGGTATTACAAATTATTTCGAACACAATGATGACTATGAGATGTACGCAAATTTATGTACATATTTCGCTCTCAATCGTACCGAAGTGTGTTCTAACTAGTCTCACAGCGAATTTTCTGTACCATAACTACAAGCAAGCCCTCAATATCATTTGCGACAGCCAAATAACGCTACTGAAGCTCATGCAAGATATCAACGTTACCGAGGAATCTACTTTCGATGAGTGGTTGAAAGAGGAGAAAGTTTACCTCCAGGGTCTTTGCACTGAGCCCAAGCTCGAGATGTTGTAGATGGAGTATTGGCAGAAGTTGGTCAATCTGAGAGCCAGCAAGTAAGCTTCTTGGATTCTGCACTAAGCCACTGACTCACTCGTAATTTTACAGGAATGAACTGGATACTGCCAGCTCACTGTGGGCTATGTCCACACCTTCAAATGCCCATAGCTTGGCATCCGACGAGAGCGCGACAAGACGGCTTGAGATGACCAGAAGGCATGCCCTGGAGAACTTTGAGAAGGACTTGGGAGTCGTGCAAGAGCTTGAACGAAAACTCGGGATCTTGCATCGCTGGACACCCGAAGACGCTGACTGGCAAAACCCAGGACGTCTCGTTGCCAACCAAAAATACCAGTGCTCGCTTGACCAGTTGGAAGGCCTCATTGTGGCACGGATTTTCGAGCTCACCAAAATGAATAGGTCTGGCACAGGTGAGTCTTTCCTTCACACTACTGCCACTGCTAATCAAAATTTTATAGGCTATAAGATGCGCAAACACATCGCCAAGGCATTGCAAACTCATTCTACAGCAATCAGGAATGCTCTCGACCGCTATAACGCTGCAGCGCGTGCATTTTCCCCTCCACGCTGGATGTTAAAATGGGAGGAGGTGGTGGAGTATGCATTTCTTGCAGACTTCAACCTCCTTCGCGACTCATGTTCCGACATCTCACAACGGCAATGGGCAACGCCAGCAGCTCGCCAAGCCACTGACTTATATTTCAAACGCTGTCGTGCAAAAGAAGAGATCACCTGACTCAATGTTGAGGTGCGCCACCTTGCCTCATATATACATGATGAGGATCGCTACCTTCACAAGTGTCAGCAACAAGCGGAGGCCTTTAGTCCAGCTCTCGCACATCAGATCAGTTTGTGGCGGCAAGCCCGAGGCAGGTTCAACTTTCGTCACATCAAACGCTTGCAAGACATCACCAGACTTCCTGGGTTCTCTGGCACCATTGTCCCTGGAGAGTGTGTCCTTAGAGGCACCGGAGAGAGTACAAGCCTACCGCACGCCAGCATTCCTGCAAGGCTGACATCCCTGACACCCAACACCCTCATTTCCTCCTCCAGCTTGAAGCCGCTTGCTACAGAGTCTGCGGATGATCTTGACGATGACGAAGAGGAACTAATGAATATGGAGGAGGCTGCCGAAGCCCTACAGAACATTCTGCATATCGCCATGGACTCATGAGTTGGTTGGAGTGGGTGGGAAGGACTTATTCATTACTACTTTGATATGTAGTTTAAGCTTACCGTGTACCACCTGCTCTTTATGTACCTGCTACTCCCTCCATAATGCAAAAAACGCGCCGCAAATTGACCCAGGTATGAGCGAGAACAACGTGCTCGCTGTTGCGCACAGCGAGCACAAAGGGCAGACATTGCCGGCATCAGGAACGGACGTTGTTACCCGGCAGTATCTCTAATTATAGCCATGGCTACCGTTACCACACGCTGCTGGGCAAAGAAACTGCAAGTCCCTGGGAATATATATTGAACAATTATTGAACCAAGCCCTGGTTCACTATATCCGGTACTACTTAGAGGTGCGGAGGGCCCGGTCTATCACTACTAATTACAGTACTTACGTGGGAGTCACAGGTGGTTCTTGGGCAGCAACTAAGTGGAGTAGCATGTTTATACCTACTCTCACCTCCACCATCAGAGATTGGGACGAGGTCTGGTCTATTCCTGAGATGACTCTCCACAATATTCTGCAGGACACCTGGAACGTGGTTTACGGGGATATCACACATACAATCACCACAGATGGACCCATCATTGCCATAGTAAGTAATTTTTGACGCTACTGGTATCTAATCATTTTTGTATTTTTCTTAGGCTCTCCAGCGGTGTTAGGTACCGTGCCAACTCAGGAAGCAGAGGGGTCAGGGCTTGGCTTCAGCTCTTGTGCTGCGCCCTTAGCCGAGTACGTGCCCTGAATTTGGAGTGGGTCCGATGTTGTCCGATGGTAGGACAAGTGGTCTGCTTTGGTCCGCTTTGAGGATCGGGGAGTAAGAGCTACTAGCAGTGGGCCGACTAGGAGTGGAGCAGAGAAGGCGGGGAGTGATGCAGAGAGTGGATAGGAGCAGGGGGAATGTTGGTAGGGGCGGGGAAGGCGGAGGACAATGTGGAGGGGTAAAGGAGGATATTTGATAGTGGCGGAGTAATAAGGGAAAGACTTAGAGCACAGCTCTAAGTCGGAGCGGAGGGTCGGAGGGTCGGAGGTGACAACAAGTTGAGACTTGTGTCCAGAGGAGGCAAGGTCCAACTGAGAATTCTCACAAGATGTAACTGCGAGAAGACAAGTAATATTAAGACTGAGGAAAATATCTAAGTACATGATATGTTATATACTACTATGTATGAGGCAGTGACCAGGATAACTATGTTGTAAAGCTATGTACCAAGGATATAGTTTGTAAGTATTTCACACAGGTGAAGACATAAGTCGGAGCGGATATCAATATGTATGTGTCGGATCAGTGATCGGGCGGTAATAGGAATTACTGGTGATCTGGAAGTAAGGGTCTATGTACTGAAGGGGAAAGTATATATCTAAAAGGGGAAAGAGATCCAGTTGAATGGAGAGGTTATGGAATGGGACCGGTTGAGTGGTTGAGCAGAAGCATAGGGTGGAATGCAGACTTGTGATTGGACGGAGTGGAGGATGCATGGAGTGGAGGGGGTCAGAAAGCGGAGCGGATATCAATATCGGAGCGGTCGGATCAGGTATATGACAGGCGGCTATCTGAGTGGTGCCATGGCATCGGTCATTCTGCTGTCACGGTACTTACAAGTTTTATGTTGTCGTAGGAGGATGTCAAGACCGATCAAGACCACAAAGACTTCGCAAATAGCTTACTTTTCAAGTTGGGATTCCTGTATGGTAACATCACAGAGGACGGAAAATTCCAGAAACCTTTTCAGTCTGACCTCATTATTGAGGTCCTCGTGCAGCATGGGCATAGTATTTTGGGCACTATCAACAGGCATAGGATTCCAACAGATATAACACATTTTGCTGCTGCTTCCAGGTCTCGTGTTCTTCATACTATCTCTGCTCTTCACTGCCAGTGGCGCTTGATCGTTGTTGCTCATTTTGCTGCTGTCACCACTGGTGCTAGTAGTACTACTAGTCATGCTATTCACTTTCTCGTGCATTTCAATTAGTGATGTGCATGGCCTGGCTTGAAGCCATGGGCCGAGCCAAGCCAGGCCCAATTAGGCTGGGCCAAAGTGACGGCCTGACCATGGCTTTGGCCCAGCTTGGAATTCTGGAAAGCCAAAGCCAGCGGCCTGAGCCACGGCTTTGTAGGGTTTGCAGAGGCAGCAAAACCGTTCCAAACCCTGAACTGATTATCATCACCATGATCAGTATTACATTCCCGGTGAAAGCAAGAGTGAGATACCAGCAAGTCTGAGCAACAAGCCTTGTAAATGTCGCTGGCAGCAACAGTTGTTTGGCAAAGGCTTTGGATCCAAACAAACACTGAGTCACATTAAGAGTTTTCTTGCTAAGCACTTACAATATCATGACCTTTGATTTACTAATTTATTTTTGTCAGTCTTGTTTCTCCTGGTATCTAATGTGTTCATTCATGCGCTCGCAAAGGACCAGGTGATTACTACTAATGGATGTTTTTCACTCATCTGTGCTTCTCTGTGTGCGTTTCCACTCATTCGTACTTGTCTGTGCTTGTTGTCCCTGCGTCTGCACCTGCTGCCACTAATTGTCGTATCTCCCTGCTTGTTTGTGTGTGCCATGGGCTGCCACATATTTCTGCTTCTCTACCATGGTTTGCACTGGTCTGAAACTGTCTGCACACATTTGCATGAGTGCGCTTGTCACGACACTACTTGTTCCTGGTCAT
>NW_024538058.1:0-14567 GCF_016628075.1 Suillus paluster
TTTGAGACTTGCCTCAACACGGTCCATCTCCCCTTCATCCTCCAAGCTTTCTTCGTCAGTGCCTTCTGCATTGTGACCTCTCACTGGCGCTGTCTGTACTAAGTCTTTCATAGCCTCAGAAATACGTTGCTGGACAGACCCATCCAATTCCCTGATGCGCTGGTCGAAGTGCTGGCACAACTGTTAATTGCCAGCCTCACATTGGTGAGTTATCATTTGTGCTATCTGCTGCTGACGCACTGCGTCTAATTTCTCCAGTTCAGCAATACGCTGGTTGAGCGCCTTGATCAGTGAAAGAACTGCAGTCTTTGATAACTTGCCAGTCTCTCCTGCCTTTGAGTCCGGAAGTGCCGTCATTGACGCTGGCCCTCCCTGCTGCATTACCGGATGACCATAGCTCATAGGAGGTGCACTGAATGCCCCTGCATTGCTAGGCCTTCACCCAATGCATCTAGGAATTGTCCTGCTGGGTAAGAGAGGTCCATGTTGTGCACAGTGAGGAGGAGGAGAGAGTTGTTGAGCTCATCTTCATGCCGCAGTAGTTATGTCGTGTTTGATGCATATGTCGAAGATGTCATGTAGCAACAGCTTTTGGAAGCCCAGAATCTTTGCTTCAATGTAATCTAAGAATAATCTTACAATAATGTCAGAGAAATGCATAGCGTATTTTGGGAAATGATGTCTAATTCTGTAAATCCCTTCACACTTTCAACTGGTAGAATTTTGTGGATAATCTCGGGATAATCTTGGGTAATCTCAAACTTTTCTCTCATTAACCTCCCTTCATATTCTGTGGCTTTACACTGTGAAAGCTGGCCTGACCTAAAAGTCCTCCATCAAGACTCATTCTCATCCAAGCACTGCAGCATATACGAGGATGAAGCGCCTTTTCATGTGGGCCATAATCAAGCTCTATGAAGAAGGCAGTATCATGCTCTATGACAGACCTTTGCCCCATCTTCTGGCTCCATTCTGGTCTTGAGCCTGATGTTTCGTCTCCTGGCCTTTCTTCAGCCAAGCGCATCATTCCTATCCACCAATGTATGAGGAAGACAAGGCCTATGTTCCCGTGACACTGACGCTCCTCGCCACACCTGTGCAGGAAATCATGCTTTACCTTGTAGCATTTTCTCATTACTCTTGTCTTTACCGTAGATTTGAACACATAGGGAGCTCCTTCGAGTACACGTGTTCTGATGGCTGCTAGCCCCACAATTTAATCATTTAGACCACACTTGCTGAGAAGATCACAAAGTGAGATGGTCATTGACTAATGCTGTGCACACTAATTAGTAATGAGACATGTCCAGGCCGTTGTCTCTTCATGTTCTCTTTGTAGATTTTGATGGCATGAAGTCTAACCCCTCTACACTGGTAAAGACGACTGTGGTTCAGTGGCAAGCACAGTATGGAGATATACCTGCTGAATAGTTTGTTTGGTTGGACGAGTCAAGTGTAGACAACAAAACAAACCAGCATATGGAGGGCTGGGCTCCCATTGGCCTTGCTTGTGTTCATCGAGCAACCTTCATTCGAGACCAATGTTTCTCTGTATTGCCTGCATTCTCATGTGAAGGCATCATCACACTTGACATCTTTGAGGGCTTGGTGAACAAGGAATGGTTCATGAAATTTCTCAATGATGATCTTGTGAGTACCACACCTGATAACAGCTAATGTCAGTACTCAATCATTTGTCATGCAGGCCCCAAAGCTTTCACCCTATCCTGGCCTTCGTAGTGTAGTAGTGATGGACAACTATGCCATTCATCACGATGCAGAGGTCCGTGCTATTGTCGAAGGGGAATGTGGTGTTTGCATGTGTGTGTTATGCGCTAAACCCAGCAAGGGGTATTTGAAGCATGGCCTTTGGCACTAGCCCAGCAAGGAGCTTGCCTGTGCTAAGTCTAAGTAAGGGTTTGAAGCCCTTACTTGTGTAGAGTTGATTGGAAAGTCTCAAGGATACAATCCAAGAGAATGGAGTTCAACTCAAGAGTATTGTCTCAAGGCATAGGGCTCGGTAGAAGCTGCAGCTTCTATGATATAGGGGAAAGAAGTGAGAGTTTCTCGCGTTTCAGAACAACCAGATCAAAAAGAAAAGAGATGAGAAAAAAATCATAACCATGGACTAGGTCTGGACAAGTCTGCACAGTTTAGCCACATGTCAGTGGTTGACAGAACAAAGAAAATGAAATAGCCCATAATGCTCATCCCGCTCTCAGATCTCAAAGTTGTTTTGAGTTTTTTTTTTCAGTCGCAATGATCCAGAGAATGTGCTCATACTCTGTTAGTTGTGGTGATTGAGCACCTTATGGTGCAAGTTATTTGTGTTATGATGTTGCTTCCTCTATTGGACTCTCACTTAGCATGTGATGTGAATTCCTTACTTACTTAGGCAGTGTTTACACTTGTTTACATAGACTTGCCCATAGGTAGCAAGTCCTGTGTTGGTTGCTCTTCAGCAACTGACACTGGACTATAGTCCTGTTCACTCTCATTAGCTCACTTGTGGCTTGGTTCACTTGGTTATTCTAACATGATTATCTTCTGCACTCAATGACTTGTTGTATCAGCTAGTTGGATGGATGGATACGTGTGCAGCATACCAGTGTCCTAAGAGAGATATCTCGCATGAAGGCATGGAAAAAGGTGACTTCAATCTTTCCATTTCCATGATTGTTCGTGGTGTAGCTCTTGAGTACCTTGTTCAGCCGTTTAAAGAGAAACGTCCAAAACCCATAGACAGGTCCATAATCATGCAACTGGTCGAAAATATGAGTCAGGTAGTGATGGTTTGGCTTGACATTGTCGTTATGTATCTCAGAAGTAAGACGTCAGAGTGTGTTACAGAATGAGGAGCCATTTGTTGAACATACCTTGATGAAACTGGTTAGATACTGGTTCAAAAGGAACTTGGCTCGTGGCATGTCAGCATCATTCACAGAACGACCAAGAATCAGTTTGAGAGCTGCAGTGAGGTGAAGAAAATTTTTTGCATCGTCAGGATGCATCCTCTCGACTGGTTTTGCTGATGGTTCAGCATCTTTCTTTGTGCCTTTGCCCTTTGCGATCTGATTGAGACGCGCCTTCTCCCGCTTGTCCCAGTTCTGAAGGTCCTTCTTGTTCTGTTCCTGATTCTTGGGTGACCATTCCTCCCATATCAGTGGAATCTAAGTGTTAATGAGAACAATGATATGACTTTGACATATGATTGACTTACGATAATCGGACAGAAAACCAATGCCAATCCTTTCCATTCATCAGACGTGAGAGATCCTCCTGCGGGATAGCCGACTTGCTCTGGAAGACGAGCCTCCCAAGGGGGCATTTCAAACTGGTTAATATTAATTGTTAGAGTTGTACAAGTTGAAAATAACGAACAGGGTACTGCGTCCAAATACGTGTGAATCTGATCTAGTTCTCTTGGGACACCAAGAGTTTTTGTGCGCTTACGAAGTGTGTTGGTCTTGATCCAGGAATCAAACCACTGGGTTCGAACAATCCCAAGAAGGATGTTATGCATGGGATCAATTATCATCATCCTCACAGGATCAAAGTACTTGAGGCGTGCCAATTCAAACCACTGGGTTGAGTTTGTCTTGAAGAATTCCTCGCGTGCCTTGTCCGACTCTAGTCGACAATACTCCTCTGCCAGTCATTTGTGATCTTGTCCATCTCGGGCAGGATATGCTGTAAGGTTGCATCTATTAATCAAGAAACTATGAACTTGACTATTACGCACCATCATACATCATGGCTTGTTCAGTTTTGAGATCTGCATGTGGTATATGGCAGTGGGTACAAAAACCTTCAGATTTACTGTGGTCTGCAAAGCCACAGACCTTGCACATGGCTGGATGGTTGCAACAGACAGCAACTAAGGCAACACGAATGTGCCGCCCTTGAACTTTGTTAGCTGGGCATCATCTGGAGGCAGTGGAGGGATATTACCGTTCAGAAACAGAGGAGTTTTCACTTTGATACTATGGTCACACAGGTGTATGAGGTCAGTAACGTAGTCTTGCATAAAATATTGCAGTTGATCTCTGTCACTTTCCTTTGGTCCTGGTGTGATTCCAAATAGAAGAAGATTACGAGGCCAATACCTAGACATATAAATAAATAAATCAGATGTTTTCTAAAGTACAAGAATACGTACTTCAAATGGTTTGGAAGGTTTGCGATACATGTTGATAGTATGCCTGAGCTATGAGATGCTGAGCTACGACTGCGCTGGTAATTGAATCTCCATGTCAAAGGCAAACATCAATGAAAATAACATATTGCAAAAGAAAGAAGCTCTCACCCATCAAATCCCAGAGTGACACCAATTCGCAGCTCATCAGGATCAGATCGGTCAATGCTGTTATCGAAAAATGGTGTCTGATCATGACCTGGGAGTGTTTTCCATATATCACCATCCTGAATACATGTCCGCTTGCCTGGCAGAGATGTAGTTCAACTGCACCAGGCATCCAATTCAGGCTCTATCCCTTCTTGATGGATGAGACGGAGTAAGGCACTCGAGAGGGGGTTTCGGGGGCATTGAAGGCATGGTTTTGGCTTGCCCTCCTTTGGCCCTTGTGCATCAGGTAGCACATTCCCATGTTCGGGTCCCAGGTATGACAAAGAGGATGTAAACAAAGTCTCATCGCACTTCAGACATCGGACATCTGGAGGGGAATCGTGTGGAAACACACGACAACACTTGATGCACATGGCATCAATTCGAAATGTGTCAGTGAGTCCAGTGTGACCAAAGGCTTGTTAGTTGTGGTGATTGAGCACCTTATGGTGCGAGTTATTTGTGTTATGATGTTGCTTCCTCTATTGGACTCTCACTTAGCATGTGATGTGAATTCCTTACTTACTTAGGCAGTGTTTACACTTGTTTACATAGACTCGCCCATAGGTAGCAAGTCCTGTGTTGGTTGCTCTTTAGCAACTGACACTGGACTATAGGTATAGTACACTCATTAGTTTATACAACACAAAAGCAACTGACACTGGACTATAGTCCTGTTCACTCTCATTAGCTCACTTGTGGCTTGGTTCACTTGGTTATTCTAACAGGTTATGAGCCCTGCGCTTTAAGGACCTCAAGTCATTCATTCCTCATCCAACTGCTGCTCCACTCCTTCCCTAGTGTATTCCATCGCATTCTACGCCCCAGGAAACCCTTATCTTTGTGTCTGAGCACCATTTGGACTGTTGGAACACCCATTGTGTTGCTTTTGAGTAGTTCAACCAAGTGGCTTTGTTGAAATTTTCCATAGCCCCTTTTGGTCATCTACCCCCTGTTGCTCACTCCCACCCCTGTTGCTCCCTGTCCTGTCCATTGCTTTCCTGAACGTCCTGCATCATCCTAGACCGTCCTACTTGCCACCCAATCCCTTGCTATGTCGCCCATGACTATCACTCAACTCAGCTCTTCCAACTATCTTATCTGGAGATCAGAGATGGAGTCTTACCTGCGCTCCAAGGGCTTGTGGCTGCTTGTCAGTGGCTCTGAGAAGCGTCCTGCAGACTCACAGCCTGAGGCACAGGCTGTATGGGACCTTAAGGCTGACCAAGCTGCTGGGGAACTCTATCTGGCTTGCCCAGTGGAGATGAGGTCGCAGATTGATGCTATTGAAGATCATCCTGTGCTTATCTGGTCTACCCTTGCCTCCCTGTACTCTAGACAGCGTCGTAGCAGGAGAAAGAAGACCAAGAAGCTCTCCAGGAAGACTCAGAGTCTCGCAGACCCCACTGCATCGCCCTCTCCCACTTCCTTTCCTATTCCTATCAACTCTACTATCATTGAGTTTGCTGGCACTGCTTGTCTTCGCTCTTTTGACCCTTCAAGCACTATCTGTCCCCTTCAACTTGATGCTACTGTCGACTGGAATGCAGACACAGGTGCCACATCCCACATGACCCCTCATCGTCACTGGCTTCGCAATTATACTCCAAATCGCATCCCTATCAAGCTAGCTGACAACACCTTTGTCTACTCTGCTGGTGTTGGCACTGTGGTCTTTAACCCAGTCATTGATGGCAAGAGCGTTAGACCTGTCGAGTTTTCAAGAGTGTTGCATGTCCCTGACCTTCGCAACAACCTGCTCTCTGTCCTCTACCTCACTCGCCACAGTGGCTTCCATGTCACCATTGACTCAACCAAGATGTCATTTCAGCGTCCTGCAGGTACCACATTGTTTGTTGCACCCATCAGCAGCAGCAATGCAGCATTCTTAGATGGCTCCACCGTCCCTCTCTCTGAATATGCCTCTGCAGCGACACTCTACCTCTGGACTTGGACCTATGGCACAGGAGACTCGCCACCATCACTTAGCAGGTGTCAAGAAGCTTATTGATCATGACATGGTCACTGGACTCAAGCTAGATTCAAAGAAAATGCCAGATCCATCTGTGAGCCATGCTTAGCTGGTAAGATGCACGCAAACCCATTCCCCTCATCTCAATGGCGTGCTACTCGACCTCTGGAGCTTGTCCACACTGCAGCAATTTTATGGAATGCAGTTATACGAGCTGATAGTTTCTGTCGTTTCTCTTGAAGAGTAGCCTTCTGAGCAGCAGTGGCATCAGATGGGAGGCAATGAAACTCTGATTGTAACCCATCCCTAAAATGAATGTGGTCATGCTTTCATGATGAATCACTTATGACGTACTGGGCATCCTCAAGATTGATGCCTTGAATGATCCAAGATACTGTTCCTGTCATATACGGATCCGAGCACCCCCAATACCACCTATCATCAACGTCCCCACCCCTGGTCCGACCTCCTGTTTCCCCGTCCGCTCCATTCCTCCATCCCCAATAATGTATGAAGTGCATCTCAGCAGGATTAGCCCTGCTACCTCTGTCCGATCTGGGGTTCCGCTCCTCCGCCCTATCGGTCCGCCTGATCCTACTCCTACTCCCTCCGCTTTTCCAACCCGCGTGGATCCTTCAGTTCCACTCGTATTCCCCCTCCCGACTATTAGTCCATCCGACCGCCTCATGGTCCACTCCTAGACTAGGAACCACTCAACGGTCCTATCTCCATTTAGAATCATAGTTCTACTTTTCGGATCACTGGTAATTCCTATACCTTAGTGATTATTGATCCATCATGTACATACTGTTCTCCAAGCCTTATTCTCGTATCTCTCAGTCATCCTGTTTAATCCTGTACCCTCAGCACATAGCCTTCTACTATACTATGCTCATTACTTAGAGTATATAAACCTATGTCCATTTGTCTGTAGATACCCAGTCTAAATATTACCTTTTCTAAGCCCTGCTCTTCTGTTCTTTGACTTGGGCCTGATCCTAGTCAACTCCTGTTAGCCGGCCTAGGGGATTGACTCCCTAGGTCGGCCATTGTAGGGGCTTCAGATTTACAATGATACATATCAGTTAGCCATTATTTGCACTGGACAGTAGTAGTGATGAATTACCTTGATCAATCTGAGCTGACAAATGTCAAGATATTTGCCTCATTCCTCCATAGCCTTCTTTTCATCATTTCCCATATGGCAATTTTTTTCGTCATCCAATGAGTGTGTTAGCTCATCAAAAGGAGGCTTTGTATCGCTAATTCCCTTGATGGCTCGTTTATGCTTCTTCAAGAGAGTCTTGACTGTTTCTATCATGATTAATCACTTCTGTAATTAGAAACAAAACATTTACCAAGTCCAACTAGTTTCTTCCAATTGGAGTCCTGATCTGACCATGAGATCACCCTATATCTCCCTCCTGACATGTTTCCTAGGTCTATGATCTGTAGGATCACTTCCCAATAGTTGTAAAAAGTCCATCTGAACTGGAAATGCTGGCTTAGACACCCCTACTCTCGATCATGAACCTTATCCTTCATAAAATGTGTAACGACAAATCTTTCTCCAATTTTCCAGGGACTGACAGAGTGCTCCAAACCTTCCCACATATTTAAGAAATAGTTCAATGAAGAAATAATGAGGTTCGTACCTTGCCCAAAATACTTACTAATGTTCCAGGGAAATAATCAAGTTCTGCTTCTAGATCTTCGATGCGAAAATTTGCATTGTGCCCAATGCCCAAACTGGCTAGGAGGTCGTAATGAGATGAGGCCCCACCAGCATCATGGTGACCCAAAGTAACCCAATTAACAAAAGCTCTAATCCAGAAAAAATAGATGGCCATTGAGATGTTGGTGCAGTTTTTTAGACTGCAAAGTGGCACTCTATATCTTCAAGGCTGCAGCTAAGGCTGCCTCAAATTGTTCAGGAGCAATGAAAGCTGTTACGGCATTAAAGAACAATTCTGTGCCAGAGATGGCCTTTAGCCATTGTTGAACATATGCAAAGACTGCAATGATGGAGTGCCTTCAAGGGTATATATATTTAGAGATATAAGGCAAAAGGAGCTATGAAAGACACAATTAACTTGGACTACAGTGGACAGTGAATTGGTTCAACTTCCTTGGCTCAAAAATTTCATATTAATATTTGATCCAAATTAGGTTTGATGAATTTGATCCGACTTGGAGTTGACCCAAATTTCATTTAGACTCAAATGAGTCATAACCCCATGAGTTCAATCACCAAGCTTCTTGAGTAAGTAAGAAGAGACTGAATAATATGCAAAGACCAAAATGATAGAGTGCCTTTAAGGGTAGATATTTTCAGAGATATAAGGCAAAAGGAGCTGTGGTACGAACGCTAAGAAGTGAGTTGTGTGGTGACAACACATATTAAGCGTCTTTGAATGCTATTCTACAGCCCACCGGGGATGGGTAAGACTCTCCCTGCGAAAGCATCACCAATGAATGTCAAGCCAACTTCATCAGCATCAAGGGGCCTGAGCTGCTCATGATGTGGTTCGGTGAATCCGAAGCCAATTTGTGATGTATTCGACAAGGCCTGTGCTGGCTCCTTGTGTCATGTTCTTGATGAGTTTGCACTTCATTGTCAAGGCATTGGTGGCTCATTGGGTGATGCAGGAGGTGCAGGGGACTGCGTACTTAACCAAATATTGATGGAGATGGACAGTATGAATGCTAAGAAGAACATCTTCATCATCGGCACCAAGGCTGTTCATTAGAACAAACGAGGCAACTCACCTTGAGATCCTTGACTTCCTCAGAATCATTTTCATCATCATTTGAGCAGCATGATTACTATCAGACTTGAGGACCAGTGCTTTCGGGACAAGTGCACTCTGGATGGTCAAATTAAGATCTGATGTCAAGACCTAGAGTGATTGTGTTGAGTGTCCTGTCCTTCACCACATCTCCTGGTTGATTACAACGGGATCAAGGAAAAATAGCACAAGGACAAAACCATTTTACCATTTGATTCCGATCACACAAAACTGTGAACAACCATCAGATATAGTCTCGAGCTTAGATTCCATGTCAAGAGAAATCCTCGAGTGATCAAGTTGAGTGTGCAAATTATCATTGTCAGCTCTGAACCCCATCTTTTCCTGCCTTGATCTCAACAATCGTTGTTGTCAGCTTTATCACACCTAGCCTGTACAAGATGCTATCATATATTGAGTATACTACTTAAAACTCAGAATACTGACATTAACATAAGAATACTACTCAGATGTCATCATAGCCCAGGTCCAGTTCATCGGACGATACCTTGTTTCCTTTAAAGGAATATTTCCACAGTCACATGACTTGGAGAATGTATAGCAGGACAAAGTAGTACACAACAATCAATTACTAAGACTTTCATAATGCAAACCACATAAAGAAAAAATTAGGGAAGTGCACAACTTCAATGAGGGGGCCCTCCTCACCGAAGCCGTACACTCCAAAGAAAGTCTACAAAGTAAATTTATGACCCTGCTGAATAATTAGATATAGTTTAATCAAAGCAAGGCACTTAGCTTTGAAAGTCATATTGCGACAAAGTCCTGTAAGATTTATCAGCGAGAATGTTTTTGAGTAGTATGCGGACTTACAGATGATAAAAATGTCGCCCAGCATCAAATACGGCACTTAGCTTCTGAAATTTATGTTGCATCAAAGTCTTGTGAGACTAGAAATATTTCCAAGTCAGATGTGACTTAGGTGTGAATAAGGAAAATCACCGCTCATCATGAACATAAATGGCATGCACTGCATGCAAGCCCCCAGAATCAAGAGCGGGAGCCACTCACAAGTGGCATGCACTGCATGCAAGCCCACATAATCAATTGCAGGAGTCACTCACAAGTGGCATGCACCGCATGTAAGCCCCTAGATTCAAGAGTGGGAGCCACTCACAAGTGGCATGCACCACATGTAAGCACCCAGATTCAATAGTGGGAGCCACTCACAAGTGGCATGCACCGCATGCAAGCCCCCAGATCACCCACACCACTACCAACAGAGAGACGCTAAGAAGAGAAGATACACTAGAGGGAGATAACATCAGCGTGCGGTAAAATGAATGAAAGACTTACCAGAGAGACATGAAAAAATACTAGAGAGAATGGCAGATTAGCAGGCAGTG
Organism: Suillus paluster; assembly: GCF_016628075.1. Lineage (NCBI taxonomy): Eukaryota > Fungi > Basidiomycota > Agaricomycetes > Boletales > Suillaceae > Suillus > Suillus paluster. Next base: position 10,474 of record NW_024538058.1, read on the forward strand.
AACAGAAAAACATGGACTTGAGAACAATCCTGACACCGAATCTAACTGCGGGAGAGACATGAAAAAGACACTGGAGAGAGAGAAATGTTAGCGCACAGTGAACCAAGTGAAGGACACACCAGAGAAAACACTAGAACTAAAGAGAGAAACTAGCATAGTGAACACAATGAAAGATTTACCATTGAGTAGTGCACAGTGAACTGAATGAAGGACACACTATAGAAAACACTATAACTAAAGAGCGAAATTAGCGCGTTGTGAATGAAGTGAAAGACTTACCATTGAGTGGGAGACGCTAAATGGCTGTAGAGATAAACATTAGCAAACAGTACACAATGAAGAAAAAACTTACTGGGCATGAAAGTTGACATTATGGTAGATCCTTTGGATCCTTGCAGGTGCAGCCTGCAAGGATCCAAAGGATCTACCATAGAATTAGCGTGTATCATAGATTGATGAGAAAAGAAAAGGTGTGTAGTGTGAAGATGTGGAAAGAGCAAAGTCAACAGTGCGTTTGAAGTTTGAAGTTTGAACCAACATGTCTATTTGGTGTTGTTTGTTGTTTTGGACATGTTTGTGAACTTGCAAGTCTAGCACGTCTCCCGTTTGTAGTCTCAATATTAATACTATACCATTGTTCTCAGTGTTTACCATTGTTTCTGCGATTCTCTGATTTCGTGTTTACCCAGCAGCAGCCATCATATCAGTATATGCGATCCCAGCATCCACAACTGTGCCATGCCCCCTCGGACCAAAACAAACTTGTGAGAAGTGGACTGGTGGCGCAGCGCCTCATGTCACCCTCAACCTACCTGGTGCCGTTTCGACCATTTCAAGGTTAGAAGTGGGGTCTGTGAGGATTGAGGAGGAGAGAGAACGGATCATAATAATGTGCGTCTAAACACCATTTTTCTTTAACATTTCAACTAACTACATCTATCTACATCTACAGTGGCTCAAAAAACTGTCCACATGTTTTCACATTTTTCACTATCTATGATATTGTGAGAATATACAACACATCAAGGACATGCTGGTACCATATTGTAGTACTACTTCAGGGCTTCCAATTGAGCCCTATGGCGTGGGAATTGGTCGAGATATGGTGGAGATATGAGGCTTACAAAATGATGACTCATGCGGACAGTTTTTTGACTCAAGTATTTTACAGTGATAATCAGGTATTCTAGTACATTGTGTGACCTCCCTTGGCTTTAATTACTGCCTCTATCCTTCTAGGCATACTCTTAAAACTATATCTAACTATATAAACCAGAATGTCATGTGTCATGGTCATAATTACCATGAAAGCCATCTCCTCTACTCAAAGGGATAATATCTCTCTTTGTCCTATGCTGGCCTCTCTGCTCATCAAATTTCCTCTAGAACTGAAGTATGCAAGTCTACTGCAGCCAAGTGTATCAAAGAAAGCCACCTGGACAAGGAAAACTCTTGTGGAGGACGTCCACCTCTAATAAGGGGGCTATCATCCAACATATCACTACAGGAAAGGCTAATAATGCCCTCCAAGCCACCCATTATACCAATTCCACACCATCACCACCACTGTCTCTTCACAAACTGTGAGGAATGTTCTCAAGGCAGCTCATCTCAAGGCAGTAACAAAGAAGAAATGCCTCTTATCTCTATTAAACATAGGCTGAAAAGACTACCTTTGGCTTGGCCCATCAAAACTGGACTGTAGAGGACTGGAAGCATGTTATATGTTCAGATGAGACCAAAATCAATAGGATTGGGTCAGATGGGAAGGTATATGTATGGAAAAAGAAGAGGGATTTTCTAACAGACAGAGAGGTTAGTGAGGCTGTCAGATTTGGAGGAGGTTCTCTAATGGTATGGGGCTGTATGAGATGGAATGGTGTGGGTATGCCTGCTGAAGTTGAGGGGAGGATGGATGCTGAGCAGTATGTGGACATTCTAAATGACCACTTGCTGCCTAGCATAGCTGACTCAGGGATTGATGAAGAAGACATCATTTTCCAACAGGATAATGATCCCAAGCACACATCTAGGAGAGCCAGACAATGGTTTAAAGAACATAATATCAATGTTCTTGACTGAACAGCACAGTCCCCTGATGTCAATGTCATTGAACATCTCTGGGGAATACTCAAGAAGATGCTTCAAGCCTATGAAACCCCCCCTAAAGGAGTATAGGAGCTATGGGAGAGAGTAGCATGGAATGGGCAAGGATTACAGCAGAATATTGCCAGAAATTATTGAGAGTATGCCTAGAAGGATAGAGGCAGTAATTAAAGCCAAGGGAGGTCACACAATGTACTAGAATACCTGATTATCACTGTAAAATACTTGAGTCAAAAAACTGTCCGCATGAGTCATCATTTTGTAAGCCTCATATCTCCACCATATCTCGACCAATTCCCACGCCATAGGGCTCAATTGGAAGCCCTGAAGTAGTACCACAATATGGTACCAGCATGTCCTTGATGTGTTTGTACATTCTCACACAATATCATAGATAGTGAAAAATGTGAAAACATGCGGACAGTTTTTTGAGCCACTGTACCTACAGTTTTGTCTTGTTTGTCGCGATGGATTAGTGGATGACGACTGCTTGTTCATGTGCGACTTGTGTCCACGCACTATGTGCTCCTACTGCTTGCAGATCATGCCACATCACCAGGACATTATTTCTGGAGTCAGCATCAAATTCGTTTGCATTTCTTGTCATGTCCTAGCTCAATATCATGGCCGCTGCCCCCAAAATCCTTACTTTGTGAGTCCCTAACCTTTGTTTTGGTTTTATTTTTATTATATTGATTCAATCATGTATATATGACTACAGGGATTTTACTGTGATGGGAAGCCCATTTTCGACACATTCCTTCAGATCCATGGGGCACTTGAGTTGTCTCACCAAGCACAGGTTTTGGCCGAAACTGTGCTGTTTATACATCTCAACCTCATCAACAACAACGCAACGGGTGGACCTTTCAAACTCGCGCACAATTTTCTCATGCCATACTTTCCTAATGGTGGAATCGTTTTTTGTGAGGTCATCTTTGATGTTGGTTCTGATTCGAAGATCGTCAGGTTTCATTCTACGGTCAACAAACTTGTCCTTGAACTCTTGGCTTTCACTGGCGGTTGGAACACATTATCTTTGGGATCTCTGACCATACGGACAATACCTTTGGTGACCCCTTTGTAGGCTACAAGGGCAAGAAGAAATATATATTGTTACTCAAGTCAATACTGTAAGTTCGCTTGTTTAACTTCGCATGTGTACTGACAGTCTGAAACAAAGTTTCTGGACATTGTGCTTGGTCCTTTCAAGGATCTCATCAACCTTGCTGTTGAATCATACCTATGGCTGTTCTGTTGTGGCACTATTGTCAAAACTCTGAAAGCTTTGCAAACTTGAAGACCTCAGTACTCCAGTAAGCTATTCTTGATCCATCTTGTGTCTGACTTAATCTGGTTATACTAGACATCAACTTTATGCTACTGTAGCCTTCAATGCAGTACATTTCCAGCCAAGCTTTACCACACATATTCTTCTCGCATTCATCGAGCGTGTCATCATCAAGCGATTCTCTATCAGCCACGCATTCCCTCATGCTGGGTCACTCTCACAATTTAGGTCAGCACTCTGACATTTTATTGTTGGTGAAGAATTCTGACTCATTGAACATCACCAAGTTCGCATGGACCCATGCTCTGTTTCGCTTGGGGGCAGTACCTTCCTGTTCAATGCCCAAGTGTGGGTGGGTTGACTCATGGACTTCGGTGAACCATCACAAGGTTTATTATTTTGAATGTAAGAATCAGATTTGCAACCAGTCCTTTGATTTTCGTCAACCGGAGAATTTGACAAGAGTTCTTACATATGGTAAATCACCTCAGTTGTCTTGGATCCAACTTGCCCTGTAGGCCTATATTTTGCTCGCCCTTCATGTCTTATATCTACATGTCTCTTGTCGTACGTCTACAGTACTGAATCTATTTTGATGTGCTCTCAAATCATGAAGTTTGAAACGTGAATCAATCCACGATCACATGCTTAAACACGATCACATGATCCATGTACATGTTGATGTTGATCAGAATAT
>NW_024538059.1:0-14563 GCF_016628075.1 Suillus paluster
ATACCCGTCTCAGACGGGCAGCCGGGCGTGACAGTGTACCAATAGAGACGGGCCACCCGGTGCCGGCCCATGGCAATAATTGTACCGTGTTAGACGAGTGGGCCGAGGGGGTGGAGTGTCCAAGGCAAACGGATGGGCCGGGTGTATATAGTATAGATGGTAGTATAGCAATGTACTATATAGGAAATTATGAATAGTAGTAGTGAATCCAGTGTGTGATAGATGAGTGGGCCGGAGGGAATGGAGTGCAATATAGACGAGTGGGCCAGGGAACTGGGGTGTGATGGAGACGAGTGGGCCGGTAAATGAGGTGCAATGGAGACGAGTGGGCCGGTACATAAGGTGCAATGAAGACGAGGGGGCCGGAGAATAGGGTGCAATTGAGACGAGTGGGCCGGTATAGCAGGTGCAATGGAGACGGGTGGGCCGGTATAGCAGGTGCAATGGAGACGGGTGGGCCGGTAAAGGAGGTGCAATGAGGACGAGTCGGCCGGTGTTATTGGGTGCAATGAGACGAGTGGGCCGGTGATATGGGGTGTGCAATGAAGACGAGCTGGCCGATGATATGGGGTGCAATGAAGACGGGTGGGCCGGCATTATAGGGCGCAATGGAGATGGGTGGGCCGGTGATATAGGGTGCAATGAAGACGAGTGGGCCGGTGATATGGGGTGCAATGAAGACGGGTGGGCCGGCATGATAGGGTGCAATGGAGACGGGTGGGCCGGTATTATGGGGTGCAACAATGACCGGTATTTATGTAACCGGTTGCTTGTGGTAACATAGCACTCAATCCTGGCGATTCCACCGGTGGTCTGATCATGTAAAATGGTTAAGATTTGACAAAGTTATGAGCCCTACAAGGGAAAGCCATAAATTTAGAGGATATTATGATATATTGTATCTAGACCATTGCAACCGGTATTTTTTGACCGGTATTTACATGACCGGTTGCTTGTGGTCACATAGCACTCAATCCGGTGATTCCACCGGTGGTCTGACCATGTAACATAGTTAAGATTTGACAAAGTTAGGAGCCTTACAAGAGAAAGTCACAAAGTCAGAGGATATATCATATCTAGACCATTGTGACCGGGATTTTTCAACCGGTAGTTATGTGACCAGTTGCTTGTGGTGACATAGCACTCAGTCCGGTGATTCCACCGGTGGCCTGACCATGTAAAATGGTTAAGATTTGACAAAGTTATGAGTCTTACAACAAGAGAAAGTGACAATTTCAGAGGATATATCATGTCTAGACCATTGTGTCCGGTATTTATGTGACCGGTTGTTTATAGTAAAACATAGCACTCAATCTGGTGATTCCACTGGTGGTCTGACCATGTAAAATGGTTAAGATTTGACAAAGTTATGAGCCCTACAAGAGAAAGCCATAAATTTAGAGGATATTATGATGTATTGTATCTAGACCATTGCAACCGGTATTTTTTGACCGGTATTTACGTGACCGGTTGCTTGTGGTAATGTAGCACTCAATCCGGTGATTCCACCGGTGGTCTGACCATGTAAAATGGTTAAGATTTGACAAAGTTATGAGCCTTACAACAAGAGAAAGTGACAATTTCAGAGGATATATCATGTCTAGACCATTGTGTCCGGTATTTATGTGACCGGTTGTTTCTAGTAACAGTACTCAATCCGGTGATTTCACCGGTGGTCTGATCATGTAAAATGGTTAATATTTGACAAAGTTATGAGTGCTACAAGAAAAAGTCACAAATTCACTGGCAGAGGATATATGATATCTAGACCATTGTGACCAGGATTTTTCAACCGGAAGTTATGTGACCAGTTGCTTGTGGTAGCATAGCACTCAATCCGGTGATTCCACCAGTGGTCTGATCATGTAAAATGGTCGAGATTTGACAAAGTTATGAGTGCTACAAGAAAAAGTCACAAATTCACTGGCAGAGGATATATGATATCTAGACCATTGTGACCGAGATTTTTTGACCGGTAGTTATGTGACCGGTTGCTTGTGGTAACATAGCACTCAATCCGGTGATTTTACCGGTGGTCTGATCATGTAAAATGGTCAAGATTTGACAAAGTTATGAGCCTTACAAGAGAAAGCCACACATTCAGAGGATATGTTATATCTAGACCAGTGTGTCTCCAGCTCTACCTTAGGGTAGTTTACCTCTGTTCCATTTCTACTCCAGACTTGTCCACAGCAGTCTTACTCTGGGTTTCCTTGAACCTTTGGAGTTCCGCCGAACTCCCCTAGTGTCTGACCTCCGGAAACCTCTGGACTTTGTTGGACTTCCCTCCTGCCTCTCATAAATTAAGGGCACATACTTGGGTAAGGGGTGCAGCACACAAGCTGAAGTCAAGCCCTTTGAGTTCTCCTTCCTTTGAGCATGACCTTAACATCCACAGACAAAACCTTGTGATGCTGTGTACTCACCCTCTCCTGGTGGTCCATCCTCTGGGAAAGGTTTTCCTACAGGAACACAGCTGCAGAATGATATGGGGACCATTCCTAGACAGATTTAGAGTATGTACACCAGGTTGGTACATCAGGATACCTACAGAATCCTTCTATACAGGCTAAAACTTCTAAGATTGCAGTTGTCACATTTTTGGTGTTTTCCCCTACTTTACCATTGCATAAATGATCCAGACTACTCATGTATTATCCTTACTACATATATACCTACTTCTCATCCCAAGGATCAGTTAGAAATATGGTATAATATTGTTATCTAAGGGAAAGGGGGTATGTGTACTGATAAGGGGCCTACATTCTCCAATGGACACAATCTAGTAATCAGATGCTTGCAATATATTCTAAGCATGGTCAATATCATGGTCTCAGATTTATAAAAGGATCCACTAACAGTTGAGAGCTAGGGCAGTGAAATATCTCTGAAATAGAGTGTGGGAAAGTCCAAAAGCCCAAAAGATCGAAACTCACCAGTTTGGTGTATATGTAGTGGTTGGACTTTTACTTACCAATCCTAATATTTCCTCACCACACTCTTCTACAAAGACTTTACCTTCAGGGCAATGTGTATTTTAGGTTCATTATGTAGTCTACTATACATACTACTGCATTTTTAATAAAATCTTTGGTGTGTGTGATATGTGTCAGTGACTTTCAGTGACAGGGGTAAATTGTCATATGTCAAGCCTATGTTGTTTTACTTATCTTACCGTCAATACTTGAGGGATCTTTCCAGAATTTTAGGACCATGACTAGGGATATACATGGGACATATCCCAAGTGTCTGATTACCAATAACATCCTTGATAGTGTTGGAGGGTTCTTATCAGTTATGTTTTCATGTATATATGCTATATTGTTTGATGTAGCCCTTCAGGGGGTCAACTAAGTGGTGGAATATGTTAATATATACTCCTAAATATGTTTTGACAGTGCTAGAACACTCTCCTATCAAAGGGGCAAAATGGAATCCCCTGATTGAGTGCTACATTACCACAAGCAACCGGTTGCAAAAATACTGATTACAATGGTCCAGATATAAGCTGATACAACACTGTATCCTTTGAATTTATGACTTGGTCTTATAAGGCTCAGAACTTTATCAAATCTTAACCATTTTACATGATCAGACTACCGGTGGAATCACCAGATTGAGTACTATATTACTGCAAGCAACTGTTCACAAAAATACCGGTCACAATGGTCTAGATATAACATCCTCTAAATCTGTGGCTTTATCTTGTAAGGCTCGTAAGTTTGTCAGATCTTAATGATTTTGCATGATCAGACCACCGGTGGAATCACCGGATTGAGTGCTATGTTACAACAAGCAACTGGTCACATAGATACTGGTCAAAAAATACCAGTTACAATGGTCTAGATACAATATATCATAATATCCTCTGAATGTGTGGCTTTCTCTTGTAAGGCTCATAACTTTGTCAAATCTTGACCATTTTACATGATCAGACCACCGGTAAAATCACCGGATTGAGTGCTATGTTACCACAAGCAACCGGTCACATAACTACCGGTCAAAAAATCTCGGTCACAATGGTCTAGATATCATATATCCTCTGCCAGTGAATTTGTGACTTTTCTTGTAGGCACTCATAACTTTGTCAAATATTAACCATTTTACATGATCAGACCACCGGTGAAATCACCGGATTGAGTACTGTTACTAGAAACAACCGGTCACATAAATACCGGACACAATGGTCTAGACATGATATATCCTCTGAAATTGTCACTTTCTCTTGTTGTAAGGCTCATAACTTTGTCAAATCTTAACCATTTTACATGGTCAGACCACCGGTGGAATCACCGGATTGAGTGCTACATTACCACAAGCAACCGGTCACGTAAATACCGGTCAAAAAATACCGGTTGCAATGGTCTAGATACAATACATCATAATATCCTCTAAATTTATGGCTTTCTCTTGTAGGGCTCATAACTTTGTCAAATCTTAACCATTTTACATGGTCAGACCACCAGTGGAATCACCAGATTGAGTGCTATGTTTTACTATAAACAACCGGTCACATAAATACCGGACACAATGGTCTAGACATGATATATCCTCTGAAATTGTCACTTTCTCTTGTTGTAAGACTCATAACTTTGTCAAATCTTAACCATTTTACATGGTCAGGCCACCGGTGGAATCACCGGACTGAGTGCTATGTCACCACAAGCAACTGGTCACATAACTACCGGTTGAAAAATCCCGGTCACAATGGTCTAGATATGATATATCCTCTGACTTTGTGACTTTCTCTTGTAAGGCTCCTAACTTTGTCAAATCTTAACTATGTTACATGGTCAGACCACCGGTGGAATCACCGGATTGAGTGCTATGTTACCACAAGCAACCGGTCATGTAAATACCGGTCAAAAAATACCGGTTGCAATGGTCTAGATACAATATATCATAATATCCTCTAAATTTATGGCTTTCCCTTGTAGGGCTCATAACTTTGTCAAATCTTAACCATTTTACATGATCAGACCACCGGTGGAATCGCCAGATTGAGTGCTATGTTACCACAAGCAACCGGTTACATAAATACCGGTCATTGTTGCACCCCATAATACCGGCCCACCCGTCTCCATTGCACCCTATCATGCCGGCCCACCCGTCTTCATTGCACCCCATATCACCGGCCCACTCGTCTTCATTGCACCCTATATCACCGGCCCACCCATCTCCATTGCGCCCTATAATGCCGGCCCACCCGTCTTCATTGCACCCCATATCACCGGCCCACTTGTCTTCATTGCACCCCATATCATCGGCCAGCTCGTCTTCATTGCACCCCATATCACCGGCCCACTCGTCTTCATTGCACCCTATATCACCGGCCCACCCATCTCCATTGCGCCCTATAATGCCGGCCCACCCATCTTCATTGCACCCCATATCATCGGCCAGCTCGTCTTCATTGCACCCCATATCACCGGCCCACTCGTCTTCATTGCACCCAATAACACCAGCCGACTCGTCCTCATTGCACCTCCTTTACCGGCCCACCCGTCTCCATTGCACCTGCTATACCGGCCCACCCGTCTCCATTGCACCTGCTATACCGGCCCACTCGTCTTAATTGCACCATATTTACCGGCCCACCCATCTCCATTGCACCTGCTATACCGGCCCACCCGTCTCCATTGCACCTGCTATACCGGCCCACTCGTCTTAATTGCACCATATTTACCAGCCCACCCATCTCCATTGCACCTGCTATACCGGCCCACCCGTCTCCATTGCACCTGCTATACCGGCCCACTCGTCTCAATTGCACCCTATTCTCCGGCCCCCTCGTCTTCATTGCACCTTATGTACCGGCCCACTCGTCTCCATTGCACCTCATTTACCGGCCCACTCGTCTCCATCACACCCCAGTTCCCCGGCCCACTCGTCTATATTGCACTCCATTCCTCTGGCCCACTCATCTATCACACACTGGATTCACTACTACTATTCATAATTTCCTATATAGTACATTGCTATACTACCATCTATACTATATACACCCGGCCCATCCGTTTGCCTTGGACACTCCACCCCCTCGGCCCACTCGTCTAACACGGTACAATTATTGCCATGGGCCGGCACCGGGTGGCCCGTCTCTATTGGTACATTGTCACGCCCGGCTGCCCGTCTGAGACGGGTGAATTCACTGAAGGGGCTCCGTCCGTTGCGTCTTGGAAAGGTCTGGCGCGTTGATCTAATCTCTGGCGCGTTGATCTAATCTATAGCGAGCTGGGGTAAAGGCCGGGGCGTCGAGGAATGGTTTTGTTGTGTCGGGAGGGGAGGTACTAAGGGCGTTGTAGGTGTTGGCACGGCTTCGGCGTTTCTTGGTTGAGGTGTTCTTCGAGGTGGCCAGTGCAGATGGCTCGTTCTGTTGGAGGCGTAGCTGTGCGTTAGGGTGGTAGTACTTAGTAATTGCGAGAATTCTAAGTTGGTCAAAAGACCGGGTTCTAGAAGAGAACGATCAGCAGATCAAGGAAGAGATCAGCGGATCAAACTCGGGGTGCAAGGGGTTGCTCGAGAACAATTCCCCTCGCGGTGGGCTCCAAATTTGTAAGGCTAGTTGTGAGTTCGAAGGGGAAATGTAACAAGACGAAGTAGATAAGTGACGAGCGCAACGGCGAACGAGACGAGTAGAGTAAACGTATATGTCGAGGACTTTCTGCGATGGTTTTCGATCGAGCTTGGAGCGGGGAATCAGCGTCTAGGATTCTGCTATAGGTATGAGTGTACATGGGCGGTTTATATACGTTTTCGAGTACTTGGCTAGACCTGAATGAGAATACGAAGCATATGGAGAGGTGAAAATACTTCGGTGAAGCAAGGAGATCGTGGAGCGTGAGCACAAGGTGAGATAACGAAAGAAAGTGAAAAGGAGATGTAAAGGAATGTATCCGCGTGACTCGGATGCGAAGAGTGACGCTCTTCGCATCAGTGTGTCACATGGACGAGTTCGAACGCGTGGCGATTCGATCGTCTTCATTTTGAAGCGCGGTCGGGGCATAAAGGATATTGAATCCTTACAGTAATAATCGTTGTCGGAAAGTAAAATGTGAGTAGAGATGTAGTACTACTGGTAAACGGGTGACACTATCTAGACATCTGTGGAACCAGCCTACTAGTAGGGTCGTTATAAAAAATCGCCCAACTAGTCATCGCGATTGGCATGAAGCTTGCTCCCCAACTACCACTGAAGCAGCATTACCGACCTTAGGATAGAAAGGAATATGAACCATCCGTGGCAAGGAAAAACCGCCAGTCTAAACTTGGCTCGACTGGAGATCAACCATCCACGTCAAAGAAACGTGACGAGGATCGCTTCCGTCTCTTGCAAGTCCACTCCAGAGCTGACAGGTAATATGTCGACAGTCAGGTGCCCGCTAACTCTACCATCGCTAGTCTCATATGTCTGACCTCCCCAGGTCAGATTAGTGGTATCTGTTGCATACCTACGGATAGCCTTAGCATTCAGACCGCGACGATCGATGAAATAGCCATACCCAATTTTCAGCGTCTTCACACTCATCTCCTTTGCAGTATTTCCGGAACCAGTGAAAGAAAAATCGATGTGAGTCGAGTTCCTCTCACCAGCGCCAACAAAGTATGCGATCGTGTTTATGAGCACGGCCTTCGAGAGGACACCGTTTTCGTAAAATGCATAGCCTGACACATCATTCTCGTCGATGACAATTTCGACTGCTTGCGTAGTTCCAGATGTCCCGATAGCCTCTGCGGCGATGATAGCGGCGTAGTACGGTGGTTGTATGTGTGGTGCCAGTGGTGCAATGGGAGAGCCATCGAGGATTGAGTAGTTAAGCGTCACGGGCTGGATCTGCGTAGGAGAGGCTTCAATGAGCGACACTGCATTGCCTCAATTGTGGTACCGACCAAATTGTACTTGTAGCCAATGCCCTCGTGGAAGTGTATGCGACTGATACCAATTTGTGTGGCATACAAAGAGTAGTCGAGTAACCAGAGGGCAGCGCCAGCTGTATTGCTGACATCTGATAGATAGAAAAGGATACTCATATGTAAGTCATTTATCGTCTGTTTATGTTGGTGATTTACCAGGTGCACCGTGGCAACTCATACCTAACAACAAGTTAGTAATCATAGCGCCGTCAAGCAGTTCTCGAATGACAACTTACTATTTGTCTCCCCGAGGATATAGTTTAGACCATTGGCAAAGGTTGCCTCAATATCGGGGTTGAACACGGAGAGATTACCGCGGATATAGCTCTTGGTCATCAAATCCTGCAGCACGGCTCCGCCGCCAGTACAGAACGAGCCACTGTACTGGTGTTGCGAAATGCTAACCAGGAAATTTAGCACACAATCCAGTTTCTGACGCCGTGTTTGACATACGTCTCGATTAGCTCGCCTGCAGGGGATTCAAGGATGCCAAGGTTGAATATAGCTTGAGGAGAGAAGCCACTAAGGTTGTTGTGAGAAGATCCAGCGAATGCAGCGCCGATCAATTTTGTATATGATGTGTTGGAGAGGTTGGCTGTCATCGACACGTTATACGCAAATTTCTCCCACCTTTATGCTGATCAGCACTACTCAGGCAGCCATCACCGTGAACTTACTCAGAGACATATTCTTGTACATTCCAGCTGCTGTTACGACCACCATTGTCGTAGTAGAGATCAGCCTCGTTACCGACCTCGATGAACTTCAGCGTGATGCCTTTCTCTACTACAGCAGGGGAGGAAAATGCGTTCATAAGCGCAACAGTTTCGAGGTTGGCTGCCGTAAGATTGTACTCCCTCAGGTTGACGCCCCAGTGAACCTGCGTCCCTGAAGGAAAGGTCTAGTCAGTTGCTTGAGTGTCCTCGTAAAAATAGATTACCCTGTGGGAGATGAGAGATGATGTCATAGAAGCCTTGCCCAACAGTGATATTAGTGGCTTCTGGATATGGCGTGATGGCGGTCGAAGCAGGGAAAATATCTTCTTCGTACTGCACTCTATTTAACACGCATGTCAATTCAACACCAAAAGGAATTTACTTCGATATCATAGCTGAAGTCAGTGTGGTCCTCTGAGTCAGCACCTATTCTCACAAACGGAGGAGTGTTGGTGATTTGGACCAAGTTATCAAGGACGTTGTTGAAAAACGTGTTCGGTTCTGTCGTCCCTGCCCAATCGACCCATCTATCTTGCTCGATTGAAAGTGAAACGAGGTTGCCCTTAACTGATGCTGCACCCGAGGGCGCAACGAGCGGGATTGTAAGCTCGATCGCCGAGACCATGGGAGCGACGAGCATGAGGAGGTAAGCAACCCGCATAAATCGCGACATGATGGGCATCTTCTGGTGAAAAGCCATGAAATTTTGCAGGTCATATTTCTGAGAGCAACTTGATCATATATACAATTGGAGGAGGGCCGGAGTGACCGAAACTACGATCCGGCACCGTCTTTACTGAGCCTCGTGACCGCGAACACTTATAGCACGCGCATGAGTGCATGCCGTGCATGTGTGCGGCTGTGGTCACATTGGGCAGTCCGTGACGAGGACACAATATACCCCAGGTTTCGAGGTCTGTTAAATTAGCGTGTTTTTCTCCCATCACTGTTAATTCACCGAGCAAAAGGATTCTCCGCTGCATTTACGATCCCGCAATTCGGAATCGCAATTGGAAGATTGCTTAGTGGGAAAACAGCAACACTATCATGATGTTGACGATCTTGAAGTTAAAGGTTAAGTATAAGAAGGGACTGACAATCGAGGTATCAACGCCATCCGATGAGTAGCTAGGCGGATTTGAAGGTGTGCAGGTAACGGCAGCGCTTCTTTGATTTGGCACGGAGCATCACATCCGGAAAATTGCAGCGAGACAAGTTGCAATTGAAGGCACATGATATTGAGTAAGCGAGCGACCCGCCCAATATCACAAGATACGCTGTGGTTGGTTTCGTTATCGGACTTCCTCGGGCTGACATGGAGCATCTTGGTAGGATCAACCATGCATCATCATTCGTCCCGTTTGGACCGACGCGACGCACATTCTGGTTCCATTCTGCTAATTATCCTGATTTTTGCGCACGCCATCGTTCTTTCCAATCTGAGTAGACTGTTCCAATATGACGAACCAACCGATTGTCGTTCCATCATTCCGGGGGCAGGCGGCTCGAATTAAGGCATGAGCCCTACTGTCGATCGTCGACCTGAAGCGTAGTCTGCAACACAAATGAATACATTTCATGATAAAGAGACACCCACGAAGCGGCCCATCTGTGAGGTCTGCGCACAAGCCATGATTATTTATTTCCTTGTTAGTGGAACTTAGACTGTCACCAGTGCGGTGGTTCGTAACCTGCAGCAACGTGGTTTCATTTTCGATGCATGAAGAGGAAGTCACTCACCCGTAGTGATCGATAGTGGGAGAGCCCGAGATGAACCAGAAGACGTCGGTAGTATCTTTCATGGGAAGTGCTCGGCGGCCTTGCCCTGAGTGCCAGCAGCAGTACACTTGAGATACTTGAGGGATGATAGTTGACTTGTTCAGAAACGTAGCGATACTCCTTCTCAAGTCTTAACGTATTGAGAGTGTTTAGCTCTGGATGGGTTGAGCATCTGATTGCAAGGGACGCATGGATGGTACTTACGAGCATACGATTAAAATTAAACGGTTTAGCTGTACATACGGGCAATGGTCGAAGAATAATTTGACATCGCAAATGCGGCCACAGATGCTATCCGTCGTTACGGATCTCTCCTGCAAGCAGCAACATTGACTATCAAATGATGAGTCCCCACGATCAGCAATCACAAAAGTGAGGCGCTCACGATACTCCGAGAACTCCATGTCCTCCGCCTTCATTCAAATAAGGTCGAGTGCACAGAGTCCGCAGCCAAAGAAAACTCACCATCCGCTGCAACATATTCGTCAAATCCATTGAAATACCATCCTTCAGCACAGACCACAGACTCGTGCTCGGCCTGTTATCTGAACTGATCGACAGCCTGTCTGCACGACCGATAGACACGGCAAGATGCAATAGGGTTTTCCCTGAGCCTAGTGGATGCACGCCATTGGGTGATATGGCTCTGTGCGATAGGAGTAGCCGTACAATAGCGACTTCGGATTTAAATGAGGGAGGGCAGGAAAAGCAAGAGAAACCGATGACTTACCGCAATCACAGCGAATAGTGAAGCAGCAGCGCCAGCGCTTGTTGAGGTCTCCATTATCGCAGGTTGTCGTTGCCAATTTCAGTGAAAAAGGGATGCAAGAGAGTGGGAACCAATATTTAAGTACGTAGATCTTCCGGGCGTTGCCGGTTGTATACGTTTGTCATCCGACCACGACGACCAGCTGCAGCGACTTTAATCGTATCTTCATGCTGAGCTCATCGTGTCTATCGGGTGACCCATCTGGTAGACCCAAGGAGCTCCTCACTTGGATGATATCCCACCCCTTTCGTTACTCTATGAACATCCAGGTCTCATATAATCGCTTCTTTGCCCTTGATACTCTTAGCTTCAGAGTGCCAGGGCTGATTTCATGATCTTCCTTCCACTGACCACAGCTCACCACGCTCAGCAACTTCATTTTCACGCCTGATCGCTGAGCTCCTTTTGTATACCAAATTGTCACGAATTCCGAATGGTTAATGTTGATCTGGTAGACACAAGGAATTCCTCGCCTGGATGATAAGCCACGGCCTCCGCTACTCAATGTGAAGGTCCTATGCGATTAATCGATTCTCTCGGCTTCAGAATGCCAGGGCTTACCACACAGGTCCTTTCTGCTGGCATGTGTTCACCATGTGCGGTAATACATTACATGCACGAATGTTTTTTTTCTATATTCTGACTCACCTCTTGCGATTTCCAATGACGTACTTCCTTCCCAAGACTTCAACCGGTCATTGCATTTGCAGCCCGACCACCCTGGAGGGCATGTATCATGCTGAAGCACCCATAGTGTTGTCCCTTCCGGTGCTCCATGTTTACCGGACGAACTTAAAGCCAAGCTTTATCTTGGGCAGAAGATGGACTTCGATCGTCCTGGTTGACGAACCTCGGCTGTGGTAACTCAAGATGAGTTTTAGATGTACACTCGGCTACACCCTTTCCTCTCGAAGGCTCTTTCCACGGTACCGAGTCTTGATCTCGCGTATTTCTCGCAACTTGCATCGCTTCTATTCACTTCGCTTTTACCCCTTTAGTGTTCGCACTCGAATTATTTTTTATCGCCGACGCCCTCGAGCTTTGCACTGAGGGTGCGAGAATATATTATTGGTTACGCGGACACCCCGAGCTTGCATTCGGGATGTCTCGCTTCACCTATACTCAATACCGGCCGAAGGGCTCACGAAGTGAAGGGTGACACTGATTAACTGATGGTGACTCGTGAGCCTCGGTGCAGGTCAGAATAGTTCTGCCAGAGTCGTCAGACGCGCTAATGTTCGCGCCAGATTGGAGTATAACTGGAACTGGCTTGTTGCAATGCGAAGTTTTCAAAAGAGCATTGTATGCTGGTCGTCACTGGTCAGTTGTAGATAGTGTTCCGAGTGAGAGAGAGTGAAGAATGAAACATAGAGTAGTAGGCCACTAGGAGAGCAGACGTCTACGTCGGTCGTGAATGGGCAGTTGCTCGAAGACGAATACTTACGATTTCCGTTCCATTCCCACTGGCTGTTACTCGCAAATGAGATGTATATTGCTTGCACAAAATTAAATGGGCGAAATAAAATGTAATTGAGTAGGGCTACTGAGTACAAGGCTAGTACTTATGGATGAGTCGGCGACACGGTATGCGTGCATCGCTTTGACTAATTTGGGTGCTAAAAGTACCGGAAAAAGTACCGCTCGAGGCCGAGTTTTGAAAAAATCGCACTGCAGTTTCATATACAACACACTAGTACTGCATGATATTGGGGCCATCACAGTAACTCTCATCACAGCCCGGGATCACACAGGAAACACTTCATTGTCCGAAAAAGTCATTTCGAATCTTTGTTGATGATCTGGTCCACAAAACAGCATTATACTGTAATAGCAACACTTACCGATATCAAAATGGTCGAACTTGCAAAGTTTCTGTGCCATTTCCACCAACGCCGCTCTTACATTCGCGTTCCTTTTTGAACACCTCAGTATAGTACAGTCTCTTCTGCGCTCTTACATTTAATTCCTCATAGATGGATCCCCGAACGCAGCATAATGTTATTAGTGGCTCTACTCGAGTCTGCGCCGGGCCTCGGGAGGCACTTTGTCCCATAAAGAATCCGCCTAATCGGGCCGCGGCTTCTCAGAGGTTTGCATCATTCGGCGCTCGACAGTGACTATCAAATAAATATCCTACAAAATGTGACCAAGTACTCACCGGTTCAAACAGGTTGACGTGCTCAGCGAACATCGTACGGACAAATTTCATAGCCCTGAACTAACATTCTAAACAATTTATCCGAACAGTAACTACATTGGAATGGCAAGTGGCCCTACCAGTGTGAAGCTGAGTAGCTGGGCACAAGATGAGCACTCCACAAAGGTTCGAGTGGCATGAGTAAGCAATTCTGGCACTATCAGTCGGAAGTATGGTACGAAATATCCGCAGGCAACTTGAACTAGTACTTGCTGAATATGGACGGATATATACAACATCAAAGGGCACAATAAGATAGTGCATCACTGATGCATCGCATCCTCTAGCACCATATAGTAAGCCTTGGCATTACCAAATTTTGCTACTTGGTCTATTCTAATGCAAATTAAAATGATAGTAGGCCTAGCAGTGTCTTGTTTCCATAGCATTACGACTCGCCTCTTGCAAAATTCACATCGTACTGTGTGGGCAATGCCTTGTCCTGTGTACACCAGTCTTCAGATTTCCAGATTTGACATGTATCACGGCATCTCTGTGCCAATATTCACGCGACAACCCCCTTAAAGAGAGCAGGATGAGCCGACATCTCCTCGACATCGCCATGACCCTCCTACACTTGGCTGCAGTCTGTTATTCATTCCGTCTGTTTGCGCCTCACTCAATTGTACCAGTTACCTTACACAACGTCAGCAGCAACTCTCCGAGTCCACCCAGCAGCGACACCAGATCCTTATGGGAATCATCTGAGCTGCGCTGCACTATTTTCGCATGCACTTGGACTGCGATTTCCTCTATTCCGGGTATGGACGAGAAGAAAGCTGCCGTTATCTCTCGTCGTCTATTCTCTATGGTCGTAGCATTGATCGCCCCAGAATCGTGATCACCTGGGCCGCGCAGCAGTTTTCAGTGCTCGTAGAGTTGCAAACTGAGTTCAACTATCCCATTCGTTTGAAACATGAATTCGCGTTTCTTCATACAATTCAAGAATCAAATGAAAGACACAATCGAACCTCAAGCGCTCCTGGACCCGAGTTTACAGGTCGGTTTAATACATGCTCATACCCATCGGTTAGTGGCGGCTAACATTCAGTTGATGCCCTCACAGAATGGACAGTGACGCATGGATTTTTCGCGTGTATGGGCGGATTTATGCTCTATGTCGATGACAAACCGCGAGCCATCTTACGCCCCGCGAGCTTCAGCACTTTATTAGTGATGGATCCGTGG